>NC_135339.1:91619339-91624339 GCF_023851605.1 Tamandua tetradactyla | reverse complement strand
CGTGGGGATGGAGCAACGTGGAGGGGACGTGGAAGGACGTGGGTGACGTGGAAGGATGTGGGGGACGTGGAAGGACGTGAGCGACGTGGGTGACGTGGAAGAATGTGGGGGCGTGGGGGACGTGGAGGGGACATGGTGGACGTGGAAGGACGTGGGGGACGTGGAAGGACGTGGGGGACATGGAAGAACGTGGGGGATGGAGCAACGTGGAGGGGCGTGGAGGACGTGGAAGGACGTGGGTCACGTGGAAGGATGTGGGGGACATGGACGTGGAGGGGACGTGGTGGACGTGGAAGGACGTGGGGGATGGAGCGACGTGGAGGGGCGTGGAGGACGTGGCGGAATGTGGGAGGTCATGGTGGGACGTGGAGGAGATGTGGGGGACATGGCGGGATGTGGGGGGGCGTCGGGGAACGTGGAGGGACATGGGGGACGTGGAGAGGATGTTGCTGGGACGTGGGGAATGTGGGGAGTCGTGGTGGGACGTGGAGGACGTGGCAGGGGTGTGGGGGGCTGGGGGGACACGGGGAGGACGTGGGTGCGCTGGGAGAGTGCTGGGAGTGCCTGCTATGTGGAAATCTCAGCCCGCAGGCTGCGCCTATGTCCCTTCCTTCCCCATCGGTCCTTTGGTTGTATTGCTGGGTTATTGTCGCCATGTTTATTCATATTTTAATTATAATGTCCTCTGCGTTCTTGTGATATTCATAGGTGAAAACCTAAAGGACAGAAAAAGAAAGGTTTGCAAGGTGCGGTGCTTGCGGTGGGTCCTCAGCAGCCGGGTTGGGATGAACAGAGGCAGAGCGCGGGCCAAAGGCCCTGCGGGGCTGTGATCTTACCTGGAGGCGCAGCCCTCCCAGGACGGTGGCCCCCATCACCCTGCAACCCGGACCCTGGCAGGCAGCTCCCAGCCAGGGAGACTAGGGAACAGTAAGGCCCACGCGGCTGGAGGCAAGGTGACCCAGGCACAGGGGAGTGTGTGGCAGCATCTTTGTGGAGGAATGGCATGGCCTGATATGGTGCCATAGCCTGATTATAAGCAGCTGCATACCTCCATGACTCTTTGTTTTTAAATAAAGAGCGAGTTTTCAAATTTCCTAAGTGCCTCCTCTGCCGTAGGGTTTTGGTTGTATCCCATGCTGACTGTGTTTCAGCAGCACACTGCAAACCTTGGGTTATGTGGGTTAGATTGAGGGGTGACAAAATACACCAGCGACAGAGGGTTGTCATGCAGTCTTTTGGTGGGTATGTAGCACACAGATGACCTGACACAATTTATAGCAACAGCGGGCCCTGAGAGAAGGGACGAGCAGTGCTGTTTTCGAAGGGCACAGCAGCTCCATCCCCTGTTCCTTTGTACATTTTTTTTTCCTGAACGAGTCATTACTTTTATTTCTTGACCTAGAGAAGAAATAAAAGTGAATGCGTCCTGCATGAAATGGAAGGAGCTTGCATATCTGTACTTGCGTAAGAGGAGATTCTGGTTACTTCACCTAGCCTCAGCCTTCTCATGCTCTGTAGACTTTGGGGTCAAGAGAAGTAGAAAACCCCAACAGTGGATTCCAGGGCTGTGATCCTACACGGAAGATTGTGAGATTGGTTGTCGTTTCCTTTGTCTCCCCCACTACCATCCTTCGGTCTCTTTCTTCCTTCCCTATGTCTTTTTCCCACATTTATATGTGCCAAACACTACAGGTGCTGAGGATAAAAGGTTGAATAAAGCCAGACCTTGTCTTACCAGTGCAGGGGAATCCCCAAGGGCAGACATGTAACCTGCAAGTACTGGAGTGTGGGGAAGGAGGCTTACCTGCAGATGTTGTCAAACATTAATGTTGACTAAGCTTGGGTCAAGAAAGGCTTCACAGAAGCGAGGAAGTTAGGCAGGTTTCTGAAGAATGAATAGAGGTTTGCAAGACTGATGAGTTGGGGGCTACATTTCAAAGGCTAGACCTGGAACTACGTGCTGTATGGCGGGACCCCTAAGTAGTTTGACAGGGTCAGCTGGAGCAGACCTTCTTGGCTATGGGAGGAAAACAGAAAGAGGCAGGTTTTGAGAATCACGCAGAGCTGCACTGTACTGTGCCAGGTTCAGGATCTCGGATGTTTTTCTGTAGTGCAGCAATAGCGAGCCATGGCAGGGCTGGCAGCATGTTACTCTGGCAGCAGTTTGTAGGGCCTTGCTTTATGTCTCATCGGGTCATCCTCCTGGACTCTCGTGGTGAAGCCCACACTGCAAACTGCTGCCCTGCGGGCAGGCAGCTGTGGGAACATCTGTCCTGAGCATGAGCATGGCATTTGGCTCCAAGAAAGAACTGAAAGCAGGAATTAAAATGAAACCAATAATTTTTTCTGTTTTGTTTTTTGTTTTTAAATGGGATCCTGTTGTGTCTAAGTCCACTGACAATGAGGAATGCATTTTGGGAAAGAATGTGTCAAGGAGGAGAGGAAACTGTTCCGAGCTGTCCCTTCCTGGCCTGTCAGGCAGGTGGGGTGTTCAATGGTCTGACAGCTCAGAAGCGTAATTTTGGACTGGTGTGGATGGGAGAGGAAAGAATTTGACTTGTAAGCACACAGCCCTGGAGGGAACGAGATACCTCTTGCATTGTGTTTAGACTATTTTCTTAATCAAAGAAATCCAGGAATCCTTTCTAGGGATGTAAAACTTCAGTATCAGTACAATCCTACTTATAAATAGCCTGGACCTGCTTGGCAGGGAACAAAAATACAGAACCACACACTCCTGCAGCCAGCAGGAGCTTTGAAGGATGCCTGTCAACCCGTCTTACTTCCACCCTTCCCTGGTCATTGTAGGCAGAAACAATGCCATCTTCCCGAAAGGAAATAGGCAATAAAAACTCCTGCAGGACTTCCTATCCGGAGCTTTTCCCATTCATAGCCTAACCGGGCCAAAAGCCCACTGGCACCAAGGCATTTCAGCCACCTTCGCGGGTCTCACTGGCTTAGACGTCTGGTTTTTCCTTAAGTAAGCAGGGAACTGCTTTTACAGTTCAACAAAGCTTTCTCTCTCTCTTTTTTTTCCAAATTGCCTTTCTGTTTCACATATCTTATGACACTTGCGACAAAATGTATAAAGCGTAAGATGATAAAATGGCCAGTGTTTTTATAAGGTACCCTATTGGCTTAAAAATTCTTTGTGATTGCATTTTTTAATTTAATAGGGGGACGTGGTTTTTTTTTTTCTTTTTCTCTTTTTTTTAAACAAATGTTATGCTTTATGGCGGGCACGATCTCGCTGCTTTACAGTATCGATAAACGCAGGTCCACCTGCACTATAAAATCCCCTTTACATGAAGCAGGCCATTCCCATTTTATAGCCCATTTTTCACCCATTGTTCTTGAGTCGTGTCATAGGTGTGCCGTAATGTGCTGGCGGGGTGGACGCCTCAAAGATCAGTTTAACAAAATGGTCTAATTTTGCCAACTTTAGTGCCAAAATCTGGATTGAAAAATGCAGGACTGATATCCCCATGGACACACGATGTGATGTCACTTCCCTGAAAATGGCCAAGATAAACATCTATTTCCAGATCGCCTGCACTTGTAACATGAATTCTCCCTCTTTTTCAATCCCCAAATTACGGTTCCTGTTTTCCAACAATTTTAATGTTAACCTGGTTGACATTTGAACTTTCCTGACTTTTTCTCAGACTCGAAGGTTTTATTACACTGTTGGTGGAGGAGGCAGAATTCCATTCCCAATGTAATGATACTTTTGGAGCCTGAAAATGTGCGAACTTTTAAAAATGATGCAAGGCAGACTGAATAGTCCTTCTGACTGCGGCGTCTGCACAGATGTGCAATTGAGAGTCCCAGGACTTGACGAGACGAGCTCAACAATGCCATGCTTTTGCTGATGTGATGCTCCTTTGCCATGAGAGAGGAGCGCAAGGTTTGGTTTTTCTTTCTCTTCAAATGCCCAGGCACAGTCAAGTTGTATGAGTACAAACACATGTAATTAGTGCAAGGAATTATTTTCTCAATAAATCAACAGCTGTTTCCAGAGTGTCCATTGCATGGCACAATGCTCTCTGGGGATGTAAAATTATATCACGCTATTGCTCAAACTCGAAACAAGTTTGGAACCTACTTACTAGGCGCCAGGCTCTTTATGTACATTATCGTAACCCATGTGAAATTCATGCAGGGCCGACCCCATAGTACCCATTCTACAAACTGGGAAACTGAGGGCTAAATGTGGTGAGTTACCTGGTTGCTGTTGCTGCTGCCGCTATCACAGGTACCACTAGCTTCCAGCTGTTGGGTGCCCCTGGATGCGACACTGAGCTAAATACTTTCTGTTACATGAGACCAGCGTTGTTACCTGATCATTTGACAAATGAGGTAAGTGACCAGGGAAGAGTTTAAGTTTCCAGCATTGAGATTCAAAGCCAAATTCTAGAGCTTGGTTTGGGACTGCTTTCCTGGAGCAAGCTACATAGAAAGGTAAAGTCAGGGAGATGTGCACTTCTCTCTCTGCTGGTGGGGAAACAATGTGCAGCCAAAGGCTGCAGCAGCACCGAGTAGTCAAAGAGCTCAGGGGAAGAGAAGCATTGACAAGGCGCAAGTACTTGGGAAAGGAGACTCTTGGAAGGGACCTGAGACAGATTTGGGATTTGTACCAGCAGCAAGGGAGGGCTAGGACTTGGTCTCTAGGAACTGCCCTGCCCTCATCTGTCCCTCGCTTCCTTGCCCTCTTTACCCTGGCCAGTCTGATTGGCTACCTAAACAGGATGCCAATTGCAGGTATTTATTTGTGTCTTTATAAGTGTGCCCTAACTGTCTTGAAGTGCATGCATACTACATGCATATGTATACACACATACACATACACATATATTCTATACTTGTGCTCTATATTATATGATATGCTATTGCTGGGATAATGTTCAGCTCACAGGTGTCCCATGCAAAACTGTAAGCTCCCTGAGTGAAGGTACCTTATGTTTTTATCTTGCAAAACTTGCACGTTGCAGGGAGCTGAT